>NC_044022.1:0-252 GCF_900496995.4 Aquila chrysaetos chrysaetos
TAGGAAGGAACCCCAGGTGAAAAGGAGCCGATCAGCACCCATCGGCAACAGGAGGGGAGGGGAGGTCAGGTCATGCCGGAGGGTGCACAGCTCCCTGGTCTGATGTGCTGAGCTGGGCAACTTACCGTGCAGGGAAAGGGAAGTTACTCCCCAAATGCCTAAACCACCTAAACCTCAACCCTAAACCCCTAACCCTAACCCCTAACCCTAAAAACCCTAACCCTAACCCTAACTACCCCAACCCCTACCCTT
>NC_044022.1:5358663-5393663 GCF_900496995.4 Aquila chrysaetos chrysaetos
AGGATCTGGCCTCTGCGTGTGACAGCAGCCCCCAGCTCCTGGCCGGGGTTTGCCTAGCTGTGTGCCGCTCATAGATGCTCAGCCCTTCTTGGAGAAAGAAGAGGGCATTAAATAATCCCTGCCTTGTCGTCCTTCATGGAATAACAGTATCTCGGTAGCACAGAAGCAGAGAAGAAAGCTTTTGCTGCAGTATTGGGGGGATGTATCTGAGCAAAGCAGGAGCAGTAAAGGGGTTGCCTATACAAAGCTGCATCAAGACCTGCAGCCTCACTGTCTTCTTCCCCTGGAGCCGTAGGTAGAACTGATGTCTCCTTAGTTCCTGGTGCTGTGGATGCCCAGGGAGAGGAAAATCATCCTGAGTCTTGCTCAGCTTTTCTTTAAAATAATTAACACCGAATACAACTTATTCTTGGGGACATACCTCTCCCACACATGCCTAAAGGACTTGAGTATTGCCCGAGAAGGAAATAAAAAGACATCTCACACTTTTCATCTCTTGCCTGATTTTGAAAGTCAGGATTTTTAGAATGTCTTGTGGAAGCCCTATCCTAGGGTGAAAGGCAATTAAATATAAATCATGAATTATTTCATAATATAAATTATGAACTATTTCATAAGGGAGGGGGGTATCTCCTAGGAAAAATGGATATGTCTGGACAACTGTTTTTGGTGAGATGACCTGGCACAAGAACTCTAGCAGCCTTATAACTCTCCATGTCAGCCTTGCCTTTCCCCAGCAGGGTGCAGGGCTGGCTGCTCTGCCAGCTGAAGGTTACCGCGAACCTTTACCTCTACATGGTCCCAGAGCTGTCTTGATTCAGTTAATGCTAATTTTCCATTGATGCAGTTGTAAAAAGGATGATTATATATTTTTTAAAAAGTGCTAAACCCATAAACTGTGTCAATTCTTTGAAGAAAAAGACTTTACTCATTAAAGCTAAATCATGCAGGTCCGATTCTACTTCCACTCCTAAAAATACCTTGGCACCGTGATCAAAGAATTCATATCAATTCTGCAACTTGTTCATTTTTACAGCAGTGCACAGAGAAAATCGAAACTGAATGTGTTATACTAGAGAAAGGACAGGTGAAATTTCAGCCACCGTGTATGCAGTTTACCGAGGGCAATGCGCTGTACGAATCTGAGCAGAAAATCGTGGTATTTTGTGAGAGGCATCCTTTGTGGAGCTAGATCTGTTTTTATAGTGGTTCCCAAATTGCAATTTCAGTGCCAGACATTGTAAAAGGTACGTGGAAATTGTTCCACTGTGTGTTACTAGTGACAGGTTGATGCCGATAAAAAGTGATGAGAGATGCTGAGGTTTAAAAATGGCTTTATGACCCCCAAAACTTTGGGAAATGTTAGTTTAATTGGTACAGTGCTTTGCTTTTTAAGCAGAACAGCTTTATTTGAATTTTGCTCATATAATCATTAGTAAAGTTCTCACTCATTGACTGCGTTTTGATGAATAAGGATACACAGGCTCAGATGATCAATTTCTGAGGCAACTTGCAGGAAAAATGACCAGAAAGGTCCCTGTTTGCACACACACCTTAATGCCCCCAAAGGAAAGAAAAGCAACAGACGAATTACACCTTCAGCTCAAGTCTCCACCTTATTGCTAAAAGTCTCATGAAAGACGGAAAAAACCCGAAGACCTGGGGCAAACTACCTCCTCTCCCCCTCGCTTTCGGCCGAGGGATTGGGAACATCCTCTGGCCAGGGTGAGACAGGCCCTCCTCCTCCTCCTCCTCCTCCTCCTCCTCCTCCTCCTCCCGTGGCACGCCCGGACCCGCAGCGCGGGAGGGACAGTGGCGGTCCCCGAGGGATGCTCGAGGGGTTCCTGCTGCCCGGGGGGGACACACGCCTGAAGCCTCCCCGTGGAGGAGAGGATGGAGATCCGCCTGACCCACGGCAAACCCGGGCAGCTCCTGCTTCCTTCCAGCTGCTCTTTTCTGTTTCTGGTTTGGGTGGGATTTTTTTTTTTTTTTTTTCTTTTTCCCCCGTTTGATTGAATTTCCGAGGCTCTTTGAGGCGGTCGCTGGAACAGCTCGTTTCGCTTGTACAAAATGCTTGTTCCCGCCGCTGTCCCGACGGAGAAGATGTTTCAGCAGCCGCTGAAGAGAAGGCAGGCCGGGCCGGGGATGCCCGGCTGCGGAGCATCGCTGCCCAGGGGGGGGGTCCCCGCAGGGGTCCCCTCCCTCCCCGCTCCTCCCCACCTCCAGGAGAGGTGGAAGAGAGGCAGGAGCTCTTCCCCAAAGGAAAATATCCCTGGGGCCAACCCTACCCCCCGGCCCAGCCAAGTCCCGCTCTCGGCTCGCAGCTCCATCTGCCTCTGCTCGCTGCCCGGAGATCACCCGGGGATTTTTCTGCCGCATCTCTGGGCTTGCACCCACCTCTCGGGGAGGCCAGCTCAGCCCTGGGTGGCGTGGAGCACCCCCACGCCCCCCGGGGAGCTCCCCATCTCCCGCCGCGGAGCCCCGACGGCCGCGGAGCCGCAGCGTCTCCCGCAGCCGCCGGTGGAGCCCGGAGGAGGGTCTGGCTACCTGTGCCGGTCATCGGGGGAGATAAATCCTGCCCGCAGGACACTCGGGCTTTTTTTTTTCTTTCTTTCTTCCTTTTTTTTTCTTTCTTTCTTTTTTTTTTTTTTTTTTCTTTTTTTCCCAAAGGCAAAAGAAAACGAAACAAACCGGGTTCCAGTTTCCAAAGAAGCGAGTAATAGTCCTGGGGGTCTCCTCGGTCGAGCCGATGGCCCGGGGGCTCTGGAAGGGACGGGGACGGCGGGGTGCCAGCCCCGGGAAGGTCCGGGCTGCTCGGCTCCGCGTCCGCGCTTGTGCAGCGCCGGCTACGGCGGGACCCGCGGCCCGACCGGGCAGCCGTCCGCGCTAAGGCGGCTTCTTCTCCCTTCTCCGCCGGTTTTCCAGACCGCTCCGTGCACCCAGGCTTGCACAGGCCGTCGGTGGCCGCCCGAGACCCGCTTTCCCCCGGGGGAAGCTGCCCCGTAGGGTCCGCTGCGGCGCGGGGGGCCCGGGGAAAGCGGGGCTGCCGGCTGCGGCCTCCTCCGGCTTCTCTTTTGCTACAGCCGAACACCTTTCGTTTCATTTTCGCAGGACGGGAGTTTCGGAGTGGAGGCACGGAGTTTTCCCCGGGGGAAGGCGGGCGAGTGGTCGGCCACGGTACGGCACGGCCATCCTCTTCCTCGGCCCGGGCCGTGAGGCTCCCCGCGGCTCACCGAGAGTCCTGCTGCCTTCTGGGGGCGAGGCTGGGGGGCAGCAGGTCCCTGGAGGCCCCCGAGGGCAGGTTCCCGGGGGGGCACGGCTGCAGATCCTCCTTACCTCGGAGCTCCCCGGAGGCCACCACACAGTCTTGCTCGAGGTCGTTGCTGTTGCCCGCGCCTCGCTTTTTGTCCTCTTCTTTCTTCCACTTCATCCGCCGGTTCTGGAACCAGATCTTGATGTGCCTCTCGGTCAAGTTCAACATGACGGCCAGCTCCACCCGCCGCGGCCTGGAGATGTACTTGTTGAAGAGAAACTCCTTCTCCAGCTCCAGCAGCTGCGCCCGGGTGTACGCCGTCCTCGTCCGCTTGTTCTCCTCCGGCTCCACCACGTAGGATCCCCCTGGAGAGAAGGCAGAGTCAGCCCCGGCCCCCCCGGCCGCCCCCTCGGGTTGGGGCCGGGGGGGGGGACACGTCCCCGCACCTCTACGCGGCGCGGAGGATACGCGGGGCACAGCGAGGCGGTGGTGGTGGCGACAGTTACGACTGCTGCTGGTTTATTTTATCCTAATTTAATTTTTTTTTTCTTATAATAATTTGGTCGAAGTTTTCAGGGAAGTGCCGTCCCTCAAGCCGGGACGGCTCAACCGTCACTGTTGGTGTGTCCCTGAAAGCTGCGAAGGGCTCCTGGATCCAGGGCCTGGCAATTGCTTAGATTCGCATGAAAGGGAAAGGGAAAGGGAAAGGGAAAGGGAAAGGGAAAGGGAAAGGGAAAGGGAAAAAGAAAAGGGAAAGGAAAAAGAAAAAGGAAAAGGAAAAGAAAAAGGAAAAGAAAAAGGAAAGGGAAAGGGAAAGGGAAAAAGAAAAGGGAAAAGGGAAAGGAAAAAGAAAAAGGAAAAGAAAAAGGAAAAGAAAAAGGAAAAGAAAAAGAAAAAAAAAAGAAAAAGAAAAAGAAAAAGAACTTCTTCTCCCCCAAAACCCAAAACCAAAACAAAACGGAAAAAAAACCCCAAAACAAACAAACAAAAAAGCCAACCAAAAACCCAAACCAAAGTAGTAATAATAATAATAATAATAATAATAACAATAACTACTTTCGTGTGTACCACACACACACAAGCAACAGAACGAAACATAATTAAAAAAAAAAAAAAAGGATAAATGTCACCTCTCCAGCAAACGACCTGGCGGAGAAGGCACCGGGCGGTGGCGGCGGGGTCCCGGGGAGGCGGCGGGCGGGGAACCCGACGGGCCCTCGCCGCGGGCACCCGGCGGCACAGACCGCAAAAAGTTGGGGGGAAAATCTCACGGAACGGGAGTTTTGAGCGCGGGGCAGCGTTCTCCGGGGATATCGCCACCGAGCAGCCCTGGGCCCGTGGAGGTTTCGCTCCTTCCCGGCCGCCGGGACCCCCCGCGGGAGGCAACGGGGGTGGGCGCCGGCGCGGCTGCCGGGTCGGGAGCGGGACCAGGGTGGGGAGCGGGACCGCAGCCCGTCCTTTTCGCCGGGTTAGTGAACCCTTGGATTTCTCGTTCCCGGAAACAGCGACAGGAGCGGGATCGCCATTCCCCACGCTGCCGCCGCCGTCCTGCGTGGGCTCTGGGGCGCGGGCGGTACCGGCGGCGGCAGCGAGAGGGGCCGGGGGTGGGCACAGAAACTCACGGCCGCTGTTGCCGAGGGCTGGGCACGGTTTTTGGTGGGGATATCATCTGTAGGGAACGGCGGTTTATGGAAACAGCCATTGCAAGAGAGCTACGCCAGCTCCCCCGCCTCTCACCTTCCTGCTCCCACGATTTTATACATGTAATGTTTAGAAATATAAACCTACGTATATAAACTTATGTGCGTGTATATATATTTAAAGATATGTATTAAAAAGACATGTATATACATAAAAATGTTTGTAAATACAAACCTATGTATATACACCTACGTGTATATACATTAAAATATGTATTAAAATAAACGTTTATGCATAAAAGTGTTTGTAAAAACAAACCTCTGTACACACACGATGCGTGTGTAGGGAGCTGAAAAAAACCTTGTTCTGTTACGGTAAGTAAACTAGTGCTACCGGGAAGGCGGAACACCGGGGGTCTCCTCAGCGGCTTCTCCGGGTGCCTTTCCCTGGCAATAAAAAGGCAAAGCCCCGCAGAATCCGTGGTCGCCCAAACCCCAAGGGTTTCCATAAAAAAAATATAAATCCTTAGGCTATATAGTTTGCAATACATACCCTACAAAACATCCCTGGGTTTGGCTACGAGGGTGGCATAGCCCTGTGCCCCTTTCGCTGTCCGGGCGAGGGGAACGGCCCGGTGCCTGCGTGTGCTTGCACACACACCGCATGCAACGTGGAATGGTGCAGCACAGCCCTTGCCTGGACCTCCCGGGAGAAGTGGGAAGGAGAGGGAAGAGTTTTCCGCTTTTACCGGAAAAGTTTCGTTTTGCTGCTCGTTTTGTCATTCCTTGGGTACAGGAGACAGAGAAAAAAAGGGGTAGCTCGAGAGTTTGGCTTTATCTTTTTTTTTTTCCTTTTTTTTTTTTTTTTAATTCCCGAACTTCACTCAACCCAAGGAAAACGATCTGATTTTGCCTCCACAACCACCCCCCCAGCCCCGGCACAATATCTGCCGCCGAGTCTGCGGGCGTGGGGCAGCGCTCCTCTCCCCAGCGGAACCGCCTCCCCCCCTCGGTCCGCCCCATGCAATTCCCAAACTACTTCGTGGCGATTTTAATACTCCAGTCCTTTTTTCAACTGTCTATTTGAACAAAGCCATTAATATAATATTTGCCGTATAGGCGTGACAAAGGCGCGGGACACGATAACATTGTGCAGGCAGAGACAGAAATATTGTTGGGCAGCGGAACTTTCTGCCTAGATAGAGTTTCTTCCCCTCGCTGGCAGCTCGGTTTCGTTTGTGCATTGTTTCCCCTGCCCTGGGTTTTCACCTGGAAAGGTGCGATTACGCCTAAAACCCACCGACAAGCAGGAGGGGGGCCGGGAGGGGAGATGGGCTCTGCCCCCCCCCCCCGGGTACCGGGGAGACCCGAGAGGCAGCGGAGAGGAGCAAGGCGGCTGCCCCAGGGGTTTCGGGGGCTGCTCCGCGGCTTGCAGGGATGGCGCGGGGGGGGGGGGGGGGGCAGCTTGGCCGTACCCTGCCCTTGCAGCCCTGCCTGCCCCTTCCCCGCCCGCTCCACCTCGGGGGTGTCTCCGCGCCCCCGGCCCTCCGTCCCCGCGCGGAGCTCACCGCACCCGCGGAGCGGCCGCACACCCCCCCCCCCCCCCCCCCGGCTCTCGGCGAGGCAGCAGCGCCCGGGACGCATTTGCACGTCGGCCCGACTTGGCGACGATGGGTTCGTTGGTGAAAAATAAGTCGTTAATAATTGCTCAGGGCTCGGGCAGTGCGGGGAGCGGCGGACGGCCGGTTCCCACCCCGGCGGTCTACCCGACGGTAGCAGCCCCACAGCGGTGGGTCTTGAGGGGCTGGCAGCGGGGGGAACGTCCCGGGGAAACGACCCTCCGGGACCTCTCCACGCTACCCCCGAGCGGCGGGAGCAGGAGCGGTGCTGGGGAGGGTTCCCGCCCGCCGAGAGGGAGAGAAGCGGCGGGGCAGAGGCAGAAGGAGGCGGCGGAGCTTACCGGTCCACTGTCCCCTCCAGGCGTGCGATTTGGTGGATTTCATCCAGGCGAAAGGCACCTGCACTCGGGGCTCCTCTATCGGCCCCGTGTCCCCCCCGTCTGCGAAAGGCAGCGCGTCCTGGTGGGGAGGAGGAAGATGAGGGTGGTGGTGGTGATGGTGATGAAGGTGAGAGACCCCGGCATCTTCGGTGATGGGGGGCACCTCGTAAGGTGAAACGTCTGGCGGGCTGCCTTGCTCGAGAGCCCCTAAGGCGCTGGGGTAAGGAGCCTGCTGCCTGCCCATGTAAAGGCAAGCGGGGGGGCTGGGGTTGAAATCCTGCGCCTGGGCTCTCTGAAACGCGCACGACTCCTTGTAGAGCTGCGCCGAGGCGTAATACTGCTCCTCCGCGTTCATGGCGAGCGGGGCCGGGGCGTGGGGCGGCGGCGGCGGGGCGGGGGGGTGTGGGTGGGTGGGTGGGTGGGTGGGGGGGGTGTTGTCTCGCAGCTTTAGGGACACATAGGGCTGCTCCAGCTCCCGGTGCCCGGGATGCCTCTTTGACAGCTCGCCGCCCCGTCGGGTCCCACCGCCCTGCCCGGCTCCCTCTGCCTCCCCATAGGCGCCGCTCCCCCCACGTGAGTCCTCCCGCAGCCCTCCGGGGCGGGGCGCGACCCATAAGAGGCCACCCGGGGTGGGCCCTGTCCCGCAACCCCCTTCCCTTTAACAAGGGCAGGACCGGGGACATCATCCCCCCCACACACCCCCGAACCCCGCTCCGACCCCGCCGCGGGGTGCCGCTCCTCGCTTTGCGGCCAGGAGTCCCGCCGCGGGGGGTTGCGGGGTCCGGGAGGGGGGCGATCCGGGAGGGATGGCTCCTAAATCCACCTTTTTCTTCCCCGCTCCGCTTGCCCAAGGGCTGCTCATCCCCCAGCCCCGACCCCCGGGCTCAGGAAAAAACCCTCGGGGGTGGTGATGGGGCGGGGGGGGGGGGGGGAGACACTGCTCCTGGAGGGGTTTGGCAGCAGGGCACTTTTGGCTGCGGGGGCATCTCGGGCAGGGATGCGGGTGTCCGGGTGCGCCCGGGGAGGGGGGGGTCGTTCCCTCGGGGGGGCCCCGTGTGCTGGAGCCCTGGGAGCAGGCAAAGACCATTTCGCTGCCCGCTGCCCCCCCCCCCCTCTTCCCCGGGGGGGATGCGGCCGGTGGGGACCACAATGCTATCTACCAGAGCGAGCGATAGGCAGCGGATTGTTTGCCCAAAGGGTAAATTTGGGAGCCTTCCCCGCGGCTTGGGCTGCAATGTGTTGACCCTCGGAGATAATCTGCTCCGAGCTGGTGCCGGTTGACTTGGTGACGAGGCTATGAGGAGGCGGAGAGCTACCGAAAGGGACAAAGATCATTTATTTCCCTGCCTCCCTGCGTTCGGCCCGCCCGTCGGGGTGCGCACCCAACGCTCCGTCTCGGGCGGCCGTGGGGAGCAGCTCGATGGGCCCGCTGCGGGTGGCTCGGCTCGGCTTGGCTCAGGTAAGCCCAGCCTGGCTTGGTTCGGCTCGGCTAAGCCCAGCTTGGCTTGTCCGATGGTGATACATCCCCTGAGCTGGCGGGGCAGGAGGCTGCCGGTACCTGGCTCCTGCCCCCGGTTCCGTGGGATCATAAACCCGCCCGGTCCATTACACTTAAAATGAGTTTCCGCTCTGAACCCACGCCGGTCCCTCGTCTCTGAGAAAGCACACCGAGCCTTTGATTCAATATTGAGCCATTAAGCGATTGCTCTCCCAAGCCATTTAACAGCAGCTCTTATGGATAAATAAACAAAAAAGGCTGTAAACCAATTATAGCACGGATAGTGAAAAAGTATTTTATTAGTGGGAATTACCGATAGACATCGCTGCTGCTCAGGCTCGCCCCCCTCCCGGTGCCCTCCCTCTCCATCCCCTGGCATGCCGGGCGAGGTATGAGCCCTGCCCGGGGCTCGCAGCCGGTGTGTGGCCGGGGGGGGATGCGCTAGGCCAGGCCAGCTCCCTTAGAGGTGGGTTGTCCACCCCAGCCCAGCACCCACAATGTCTCCCCTGAGGTCTCTTGCAGGCGCGGGTGTCCTTTGGTCCGGCGACTTTTTGTGCACCGACCCCAGGCCAGCACCCCCAGCCCCTTCCCCAGCGAGCTGCTCCCCGGAACATTTACAGCCCCGGGTTTTCCACGGGGAACAGGCACGGACAAACAAACGCGAGGCCATAAAACCCAGAGCAAATTGATTCATCTCCAGGGAGGACCATTACTCGGTGTCTTAATGCGGTCCTCTCTCTATAACGAACGTTTCTAAATAGAGCAAACACTTCCCCCCTCCAAAGTAAATGAATTTCGTATAATTTACAGCTAATTCTCTTTCATTCTGCCTGCGTGAGCAGGCGATAAGGGTATGCTTTGCCGTGCTAACAACAAGACGGCGAGCTGCAGTGCAGGAAAAGGGCCCCGCTGGCTATCCTGGCGCTGGGGACCCCAGCCAGAGGTTCACAAGGTGGGGAGCTGAGCCCAGGGATCACCGCTGCCTGCCTCCTCCTCCTGGGATGCAGTCACTGAGATCTGGCCGAGGAAGCCCTTCCACAGCTGTGGGTTCCCAGGTAAAGCCTCTGAACTCTGGGTGGGTCCCACCCCAGTGCCCACTTGGTGTGGGAAATGGGTGCTGGAGGAGGCAGGTGGGAGCGATGGGAATGGCCCCGCTCGCCCCAGCACCGGGCTCTGCAGACACCGCGGTGCTGACTCAAGGCAAAAGTCCAGTCACCCCATACCCTCTCCCTAAACGGCATCCATACGCATCGCCTCGGGCAGTCGCAGCAGGGTATGCACGTGAGATACCACAGCCAGATCTTCTCCCAAACTCCCAGAGTTTTCTGCTCCAGGGATTTCCTAAGCCACGTGGATGTTATAGTCCTCAGTTGATTCTTCCACATCTTAAGTCTTCCCTGAAACCTTACTTAAACTTTTGCCTCCCACCACCCTGTGGCAAAGTGTTCCCCAGATGAACTGCCGCTGTGTGAGGCTCTGCCACCCTTTGCTGACCTTGCCCCTGCCTGCCTTTAATCAGTCCTAATTCTCCAACTAGAAGACCCTTGAGATGGCTCCATGTAAGAAATTAAAAGGTGTGGCGCTGCCTCTTTAGCTCGTATGTGGAGCCTGTGAGGCCAGCAGCACCTGAACACTTTGAAGAGTGAGCCCCGGGACTCCTGCACACACACTGTCGTCTCCCGGTTGAGAACTTACCCTGCCCTGACTCCTCGAGTCTGTGGTTTTGGCAGGTGTGGAGTGACAAGAAACTTGGCCACGCTCAGTCCACAGGTAACTGTGCAAAGAAAAGGCGGCTGAGACAAACATGTTTATTCCCACTGATAAACATACAACAGAGTTTTAACCATTGAAAACAGAAAAGAAAAGTAAGGGACGTGTTGCACACTAGAACAAATTAACAACGGGTTGAGCAGAATCTCTGTCACCTTAAAGCCTGGCTGGGTATATGCTGCAGTTCAGGTGGAGGTCCTGTACTTTACCTGCAGTAGGAAGTTTTTATGGAAGCCCCCAAAGATCTTGGGGATATTTATGGCTGCCACATTTAGATCACCCAGCTTCGTCCACGGAGCTGGAAAGCTCACACTTCCAGCTCTGCATTGCGTCTGATTCGTGAGCATGGTCCCACAACCATGAATCCAGTCATAGGTCATGCTGGAAACAACCCCAGTAGATCCAGGTTGTTTCCTCTAACAGCACTTTGCTCCTTTGAGATGATTTTTCTGGACAACTCAATGGTCTCATTAAAGTTGCAGTGAGAATCTACTTAGAAGATAAATACTTATAGCAAGTTTGTTATTCCAAGACATTAAACAAAAATGAGTCCTTAAGTCTGTATCAGTAACTGAAGGATGATGGTGGTAGCAGCAGTGTTAAGTAGAACAGGCGGGTTGTAATTATCCTCACCACAAGTGCAGGAATTCAAATACTCGAGCACCAGTAACAAATGTTTCAAGTACTCAGCTGTTGCCGTCCTACGGTAAGATCACACAATAACCACCCTGCAGTACTTGAATTACCATATTAGATTCAAGTATGTTTTAAGGACTTGTTAAGACCTGATCGTATTCCTTTAGCTTGGTGTCTGCCTGGCAGAGAAGAGGTTGTGTGCACAGTTAACCCTTATTCCATGTTCTATGAAGCCTAAAACTTTACAATATAATCCGAATGTGTCTGAGTGCCCACGGGTTTGGAAAGCCAAGCCACATACCTAAGGTCATATCTATGCAGTTTTAAAATGTATGCCAACATATACAACATGCCTCCTGAAATTCAATGGCATTTTCAATTATCTTACCTTTAAATGGTTAATTTAGGAGCTTAACGTGAGTCACTGTACTTTGACAGTCTTGTCCACTTCTTCCCCAGTAGTGTCTGACAGACATCACTGCAGGCTGCTGAGATCAGTGAAATGTAAAACCATCTGGACACAGTATTTTTTTTTTCCCCTAGGATAGGTGGCAGGAACATTTTGTTTGCCTTTCAATGCAAATAATTTGTGAACCCCTACTCAATTAGTTCCCTTTCCTGCTATGACCGATGGTAGTTTCATCATTCCTCCCACCTCCCTGGCTGTCAAACTAGACTATAAAATAGTAAGGAGTACAGTTCAGCCACAATTCCTTATAGTAATCTGGTTTGATTTTCTGCATCTGCATAGTATTTAATGACTTCTCAGTGGTGAACTGCTTTCCTGCAATCCACATTTAGACAGAAAAGAGGTACTGAAGGTGAGTGGAACATACTCAAAACAATCTCTTTTTCTCTCCCATCTGTTCTCAAACCAACAGGGAAACTGTATCCATGGCAAGGGCTGGCAGTGGGAGAAGGAGAAGTTGACTGGGAAACAGAGCTTTCCCAGGGATTGATTTTTAACCCCCCCCCCCCCCCCCCCCCCATGGCTGTATCTAGCAGAAAGGTAACCTTTCACAAAGCTGGTTAATAATCAATAACCATGGGAAAACAAAGCTGTCTTTCCCTTTTAGCACTAACGATAAAAACGAGAGCACGAACTATTCCACCTGCCTTAAAGTAACACTGGTTCATCAGCTTTTTTTTTTGGCAAGAAGATTTTTTTGGTCTCTGAGCGATTCTGCATTCGCACACGGCAACTTCAGTTTGCTCTTCCCACCACGCATCAGCTTCTTCACACCGTAGGCGTGAGCCACAGCTTGAGCTGCAGGAAGACATGTTTACATAAGCTGTTTTGAGTAAGACCTTGTCCAGGAAATATGTAGGAAAGTTGCCTTGAGAAAGGCTGAGAGTAGAAGAGGACCTTATATGCGTAGTCTCTTTTCACACTTTCTCTTTTACACCTTTTAATTTTCTTCCCATCCCCCCCGACATTCATAATTTCATCTCCTGGTAGGAATATTGCCTATCACCAGGGAAGCACAATTTCATTGCCTTGTAAGAAGAGTTGAGGAATTACTTTAAAATCCTGTGAACCTTTCCACTGAAAACAAAGCAATTTCATGTTGTGTCTGCCCCACACAACTTTCTATTTTCTACTTCATGTTTATTATACCAGATAAGAGTAGAAAAAAAAATATATATTTAGATAGTTACAGATAGACGAATTCAGGGCAGAACTATAACCCAGACTGAACTCTTCCTCACGTCCCTTGCCTGCTTGATCTTTCCCCTAGACCCCAGGCTCTTTGGGGCAGGGCAGGTTTTGGGCTCAGCCGGAGCCTGGCCGCACAGGTAGCACCTGGCAGTTCTCACCATAGCCCTCCCCTTTTGTTTGTCCTTTTTAACTTTGCCGGACTTCAACCATTTGGGCTGAAATTTTCCATTCTGTATCTCTGCCTCTCACCAAACATGTGGGGAAACTTTCCTTAAAATTGTTTGGACGATATGGAAGCGAAGCTGGGAAATGGTGACGCACTGGAGCTGGCTGCATGGGGAGGGTGCGGAGTCGCTGGCTTTGCAAGTCTCTGAAAACAACGGATGTATGGCTGATCCCGAACTGGAGTAGAGGACTGGAATACCTGACATCTGGAGACAGCAACCCCACACAGAATTTTCCTGCCCTCTTTTCTTTGCTGCTGTGTTTCTTTGCCGGATTTAAGTACGTTAGAAGTCCTGCTGGGATGTCATCCCACAGTAATGTCCCTCCAGACCAATGTCTCTGCTCAAAGCTGCCTACATTTAGTCAAACTCTGGACTGTCGCACATCACGCAGGCTCCAAGATATGTCTTAAAACTTAGCAGTTAAGCCCTTTACAACTTCTTGCTACAGTGAGCATATCCCTGCCCTGGGCCTCAGGACTGAATGAGAGCTCACTGCGTTGCACTCGTGGTATCGAGCTCAGGAGCTGAAAAGCTGGGAGATGTTCCTAACGTTCCGTCCTCCAGCCCTGGACAGTGTGGAGGAGGAAGGTGGTTTATGCAGAGGACACATGAGACGCTCACCCTGCAGAAGAAAGGAGTTTGAAGGTCTAGGTTTGGGCGTACTCCCAGCTCAGCGCTGGGTGAGAACCAGGAATACACCAGCCTGACCTTTTTCCCCTCCCCTGTCCCTGCCCACAGGGATAAATACGGGTGTAGGAGCCAGGAGAGAAGGAGGGTGTGCTCTCACCAGCTCTCGGCCCCGGTGGGAAGCAGGACCTGGGTTGCGCTGCTGGGTGCCCCAGCAGTTCTGACCAAAGGGGAGATAGTGTAACCTTAATGAATCTCTTGGGCTGAACTTCCCAGAAAGGGTTTCCAGCTGCAAACGCCTTGTTTTTCTGCGTGACTGGTCTGCAGCAGCTTGAGGTACTCCCAGGAGAACGGGAAGGTTTTGGGGAGTCTGGTTGTGAACACCCAATGCCACGAGAACTGGGCTCTGGAAGTGTCTTGACCCCCTCCAGTGCTGTCCACGCAAGCTTCTTCTGAGCTGGTGGGTCCAGTAGCACTTCTGAGCACTTCAACTAGGCACTAAGAATTAGTGGAGACTTTTTAACTTAATCCCACTTGATCTAACGTGGATTTCAGAAGGTACTTACATGGTTATGCAATGATTGACATCCATCTGAAAAATCAGGGCACCAGATTTCATTCTCCCCTCCGTCAACCTCTCAGAGCCCACAGAGGGAGGTGCTAGGAAGGAACCCACGAGGAAACCCACCTCCCTGTCCTCCAAGAACGGGTGTAATAAAACCTGCAGTGAGTAAGTCTTGGACTCAAGGACCTCAGGAGGGAAAGTAGAACAAATGCAGAATTGATTTAACTGGGCTTTGTCTATAACATGTTGTAAGAGAAGAGTCTTGGGAAGGAACAGGAGGAGGGCAGGAGGCAAAATGCCATCTCACAGAGTATATAGACAGCAGCATCACTTGAAGCTGTTCAGTCTACTTCCTTGCTCAGATTTCCTTGCCTGTGTAATACACTGCAATGAGCCTAATTCTTATGTTCATCCAACAAGGGAGGAGAAATTTATCTACGCTTTACATGTCCAATCAGTTATTAACACAGATTGAATTTTAAATGTTTAAATAAATATCTATTTTTTTAATTAAGAGGCAACTGCCCTCTGAAAACTTTTTAGGACCTCTTGGGTTTTAAAAAATTAAGGAAAAGAAAATAGCATTTTCTCACAGATAATTCACAAACACGAAAGTAAGCAGAACTAATTAAATAATATGGATTGCTCATTTGGTCAGCTGCAGTGACCACTGTTTTCCTTGTGTGTATAAAATAATCCAAATATTTGTTGTGCAGTGTAACATCTATTAGCTTGCTTATTTCTTTATAATATAATGTTTCAAGTGCAATTTAGTCATGCTAAGGATCCATGTAGCCTCAAATATCTCCACTTATCTGCAACACTCCTCTGCTTGCCTTTCTTGCTCCTTGCCTTGCACTTGCCTTCCCTTCCCTCACTTTCTGTTTCACTTGCTTTCTCTTTCACTTTCTCTTTCTCCATCATTATCTTCTTAATTATATTTCCATCTAGTATTTCCCAGTCCCTTATTTATATATTTATTTCCTTGTCTTTGTATCCTATTTCTGTTCAGTATTTATATCTGTATAACACTTGCAAGTTAAGTCTAGCTCAAGTTTGAAAAGTTGTGATTTAAGCCCACAATTACATAGCACACCAGAAAAAACAATCAGTACCTTTATGGAGCAGTGATGAACTGTACACACATAATGGGTATAAATTTGCACATTTAACTGAAAGCTCGACTAGATTTTCATTCTCTTAACGATGCACGTAGGTTTTATTGCTCCTTACCTGCACACTGGAAAGCACATTGTCAGAGCTTGAAATGATTTTATGTACCTCAACAGCACCTGATTTAATGCATCAGCTGACAAGGACAAAGACATTGATTAAATGTCCTGCCTCAGGTGTCCAGAAGGCTGGAAAAGGCTGTCTCCTCAAAATGACCAGTGGAACTCCACCCTGTAATCATTAACTCAGCATTTGGTCCAAGCCCTAAGAATAAGAGGCTTTAAAAAGTAGTAGTCAGAAAACACTCGGTGTGATTTAGGAGACTAATTGGTTTTGTCCATTGATGGAGAGTCGAATGGGAAGAGTCTCTCCCGGCCGGTAAGGAATGCATTGGGCATTTGGTCCTTGGAAGGGCACCTCTGGACTCAGCAAGGGGGTATGGAGCCCAAGGGTGCCCGGTGAGCGCAGAAGGGTTTGCGGGGGGGATTGTAAAACAGTCGAGCTGGAGTTAATATGGAAAGACAGAGGGAAGAAGAAATTCCAGTCTGGTTACTCTCCGTTCATTTGGATTTGTGAAAGCCCTGGGCTGTCCCGTGCTGACTCTTGACGCAGGCGGTCTCTGCACTGCCAAGGAACGGATTAACGCTTGAGCCAGCGGTGAGAGGCTCTGCTGGGTTTTAAACTTTAAAATGCCGCTTGGTGGGCTTCAACAGAGCAACACCTAGCCACCGGGTTTCTACCCAGGCATGACCACTAGATCTTTTGATTTAAGGCTGTTCCCCTATATTGCATCTACAATGGTTTTTCACAGTCTATAAAATCCACATGGGTTGCAGAAACCTTAGTGAGAGTAATTTCATCGTAGCAACTGAAGGAAGTGAGACGCCATGTTTTAGTAAAGAAGCTTTCAGAAGCCCCACAGCCATGTGGCCTCAACCTCAGCTCAACCTAGGAGACGACCTCCTCTCGGAGTAACGCACAGTCCAAAGACCCAGAGCAGTCCAAGGCAGACAGAGGCTCAGGGGAAGGCAGGCACCTGCCCCAAGAAATAACCCCAGTGAAAGACTCCGGGTCTCCCACCCTTGGCTGGTGTCCTATGAAAAGATCACTGCCTCCCCCGCCACTGTGGTTAGGAAACCTCCAATCAAATAAATTAGTGCTACAATTGCCAAAATCAGCCTCTTAAAATAAATGATCCTCTTGTGAACCTCAAATGAAATCAACTATTTCAGTGGTCAACTCATTCGTGCAGCAGTACCGTTAATATGGTTGTCTAATTTATGGAGTAGCCAGGTTCTGGTTAACAGTGCAAGAGGGAGTAAGAAGGCAATTAGTGGTCTATTTTCTATGCACATTGGAGCAGAAACCTGTATATAAAGGAAGTTCTTCTGGCAGGCGCAGCATGCTAAAAAGCTTTCACCTAAAACTATATAGCCTGGCAAACAATATAAAAAAGTAGATTGCCCAATAAACAAATAATGTATCAGCCATTTATACAAAACCATACTACTTAGACTCTTCAAGCTTGAAACGACTGTGTATTTTTTCCCCATTAAAATGTTGTGATGGCCTATGCATAAATTGTTTTAAATTCAGATTTGATACCGCTGTGTTTTCAAAGCCTAGATGGATTTAATACTTTTCCCAAGACAAAGCATTAGCTCTGGGTGGATGTGGAAACAGCTCCAAGGATTTCCTTCCCCTCTGGAGCCGCGATGTGCGGGGCCAGCACCCTCCAGGGCTCTGGTGCCCTCGTGGGACCCGAGCGGGAGTGATGGAAGGGATTTTGATGGCAAAAATCTCTGCTGGAGGTGAGGCCACACTGCAAACACCCGCTCCCCCCTTCCCTGTGGTTTCACTCAAGCTCCTCATACCTTTTTTATCAGGGTAGACTTGGACACTCTGGGAGCGCAAGGGGAAGAGGGATCCACATTAGTATTCAGCAAAGCAAAACGCCTGTTCTCCCTCTTGCCGTCCAGTGGCTTCCACCTGCACCACGCGCTGCTTCCCACCTCAGCCACCCCTCTCAAACCAGGCCCTGGCACCGGTCCGTCTGCCTCCAGGTCTCTGCCTCGCCACAGCCTCTTTTTTTGCCCAGGGCTCTGCGTGTTCCCAGCGTACAGCTGCAAAGGTTTTAATCCCTCCTTGGTGGGAGCAGCAAGGCTGGGCTCTGGGGGGTGCCGGCTGCAAAGCCGCATGTTTTTTCCCCAACTTTTTCCCTGTCGGGCAGGACCAGGCAGCCAGCAAAGCCCTTCGGAGACAACATCGGAGCCGTGCTCAGGAAAGGCAAAGGGCATCTGCTAAACGCTGGCTCAACATGGGCAGCAGGCAGACGGACGCAATGTGTTCAGCGCACGAGTCTTCACCCATCACAAAGGCACCAGCTTACACTGGCTTGGACATCTGTAGTTATGTGAGCAAAATCCTGCCTATGTGTCTTGTTGTTTTAACGTTGTATTATCTGCTTATGAAGAGGCATGGACAGCACGCTTGTGCTTCGGTGCTCGGAGAGAAGGAAGAGGGGGGAAGTTGTGCCCAAAGCCCTTAATCCGTTTCTAAACACTGCCATTATCGCAGCAACAGCCTGATACGAGCGTGACGTGCAAGGTGCGTATTCTATCAGGCCGCTCTCACGTCCCTCGCTCGCCTGCTTTCCAGCCCACAGACACTCAGGACCGTGCCTGGAGCGTGAGCCGTGCCGGCCGGTCGGCATGTTCTCAGGGGAACCGAGCAAAACTCCTGCCTGCTTCTTACAGAGGTCACGCCATGCCCAGCCAGCCAGCATTAGCCTCTCTGCCATCAAAGGACAGCGTCCTCCTCGCACCCACTGGCCTAAGGTCCTACCATCTTGCCGCTAGTATATATTCAACCCCCACCAAAGGTCACTTTGTCAGCTGCTCTGTGGTCAGGGTATTGCTCTCATGCATCCAGCCTATGGAGGCTGAGCTCAGCTATCCTTTGAGAGCATTTATGTGCTTGGCATAAGGTCAGACAAGTTCCCCGTAACATGTGGCTGTCCCACAAGTTTGCCACAACCTTCCCTTCATGACCCACTGAGGCTTGGAGAAGGATCCCCTTTGCAGGGGATGTGTTTGCGTGCTACAGGAGATGCCTGTGCAGCCTGAAAACCAGCTGCTTTTTCAGACCCTCACTTAGGTCACTGCCCCCAAGTAAACCACTCTATTCGTTACATGGCAAACATGCCTGTCCTGAGAGCTCACCGCTAATATCGCACTGGGTAGCTATTGATCCAGGGCAACCTGGGACAGCCAGCGCTCAGCTGATAGCAACTTCTCAGCTACTTTGATTTCTGTCACCAGCTGTGTGGAGAGCTCTTCCCATGCTCCGGGATGCTTCTGAATAATGCAATCCCCTGTCTGCACTACCCGTCTGGCACCCAAACATCTGTCCGCAGCTGGGCAATGCACAGAAACTACCACGTGCAGTGGGTGTCCCCACTGTGCCAGGAGTGAGCTCCCTCTGGGAGTGCTGCTGCCTTACGGGATGACAGAAATCAGGGATGACATGCCTTGTGCCTCCTCCTAGACCTCGCCTACGTCCTCCTGCAACAGCCAGGCAGCCACCAGCCACTGCACGTCTCAAAGCATAGGCTCACCCTTGTGGCCCTGGCAGGAGAGGGTGGATGTGAACATGCAGCCTTAAGGGTGTCTCAGCTACAGAGGAAGGCAAAGAGCATTTCTTTCTCCAGGGCTGGGGAAGACAGAGCTTTTTCTTGCCTCAGGAAACAACACAGAAGTTCACAGGTTGTCTAAAGTCAGTCAGGTCACCAAGGAACCTGGGCTTCTCCCAAACACCATTCTTCCAACCCTGGCACCTGCAGTATCTGTGTGGCTAGGCACAGAGGAGAAGGTCTCCTTCCACAGACTTCCCTGCAGCTCCTCTGCTTGGGCGTCAGAAACACTGGCTGGCATGCACAAGGACCAGGCACAAGTCCATCCTGCAGTGGGAAGATGTCCTTGGAGCAAATTGATGCATCATCCTTTGCTCCTGGACTTCTTGGAAGAGGTTTTTTTTTTTTTGGTGGTGGTGGTGGTTGGGTGGGTTTTTTCCTAAGCAGAAAAAGAGCCTGGGCCAGGAGCCTGCTGTGATCAGCCAGGTCAGGTCCTGTACTTGTTGCCACTGGGACGCACTGTCAACCCAAGGCCTTGGGCTGAAGAGTGGTCTGAGCCTTTACTTCTCACCTACAGATGTTTCCTTGCACCCACACAGTAGGCAGAAAGCAGAATGCTTTCCTGCTCTCGCTCAGGCGTAGCACGGTCTGATTCCCCAGTGCATGGCAGGAACGCGCTACTGGCACCCTCTGCCCCTCATACTGGTGCGCAGCCCCCCAGCCAAGGGCAGGGGCTGCCTCAGCCTGGGATGGATGTCAGAGCTGGATGAAATGTCCAGGCTGCTCCCAGCAGGGAGTGGTGTGTCCAAGACGCTCCCGGAGCCGGCCAAATCTTCCTCTCTTTTCCACCTGCTTTCCTAGCGGAGGTTTGGCACGGTGTGCTGGGAAGAAGCCTTGTTACGGCAGCCCCCTTGGAGGGGCGGGTATCATGTGTAAGTAGGCGGCTGATTTTTAGCAGTCCCCCTGCTAACTTAGTGCATCAGTGAGCAACTCTCCACCATCACAGATAGGAAGGCAGCCCTTTAAAATCACCAGGGAGTAGGGTCCTGTTTGACACGGACTACCAGAGCCATATCCTTAGGGCTTCTAGCACGGCTGGGGTTGGTGAGCGCTAGGACGGTGGTCCCTGGTTGCCTGAATCAGCAGTGATGCTGGGAACTACTTGGCTGCACATCTCCGTGCTCAAATTCACCGTGCTGCCCTAGAGCTTTCGGTGGCTGGGACAGCAAGATTAACCTCACATCGATGGGCAAAGTAAAGGTGTTTGCTATAAGGCTTGGCAAATTTAATTTTGCAGACTTTTTTTCTTTTTTGCAGGCTTTTTTCTTTCTCCACGTATAAAAACAAGTTTTGCAAATTACGTACAACCGTGATCAGTGATTACAGATATGCTTTGCGAAGTGTTCAGTGAGTACAAAAAAGCAAAGACTGTACCTGGATGTGTGAATTCAGTGACACTTTTTAAAGAAGTTTCTGATGTTAGACATGGTGGGGGTCAGGGCTGCAGCTGATAAGTGGGTCAGAAATCTCAGTTCAGGCCATTAGGCCGAGCACACCAGGGCTGCCTGAGCTGAAGCTGTCACTGGTGGGGACAGAAGGTGTGACTGAGTGGGAACCTGTTTGAAGGTGACAGAAAGGTCACCCTGGAGGTGTTGTAGGCAAATAGTCTGTAAAGCATTCAGCGACAGTAGGGAGATAAAAATCTCAAAGAAGGGCTAGAGATTTTTTATTTTAACTCTAAATGAAGAACAAGGCTGAAAAAGGAGGTATTGTTTGTACAAAAATAATGGCTGACACAAAGCCTGTTTTGGAACATAAAACCCACCTGCCACCGGAGCAGGGCTGGAGATAAAACACTCTCTGGATAAGTGGGATTGCTGACTCAAAACCCCGCTGCCTGAGAAGGGTCTGGCCCAGGTCCGCAGCCAGTGCTTTGCCCATTGCACAGATGTTTTCAGAAACAGAAGTAATTTAGGGTGGCATTTCTCTTACCTGACTGTGGGTCTCCCCAGGACAGTCTAGTGAAGAAGCATCTCGGTGCAGCTGAGGAATTTCCCACACCAGGGAAAGTGCCCTGGGGTATCCCTAGGTGGTTATCCTGCTCATCTCCTTTTCCCTAGGCATCCCCTGGCCACGGCTGGGTAGTGGATACCCAACAGGAGGGATCTTCAGCCTCATTTGTGCAGTTGTTTCTACGTCCTCATGCTCCTCAACATTTCCAGTATGCACTTCCCCATCTGAGCTAGTTGTCCTAACCCACTTTATAAAGGGTAGACAGGGACGTTAGGTTTCAGTTGTCTCCTGGTGAAGCCAGTGTCCCAAACAGGACAAACAGACACGTGGTAGGAGGTGGTGTCTCCCACTGAAAGCGAGGAGAGCTGAGAGTGACCAGCACAACCAGAGACATCTGCCTTATTGCCAGTGAGAAGCAAAAGAGGTGGGTCTCACCCTAACATCAGAACACCTCGGTTAGGTGCCCAGGGCTCGTCCCCACTGGGAGGTGCAGACGGTTACATGTCCTTGTGCAGGATGCAGCTTTCCTCCAGAAAGGGATGCAGGCAGTAGGTCATGTAAGCATCTTCCCACCTTCAAAGCCCCGAGAAGTGCGCTTGCTAGCCCTTCCTCAGGTATGGGCAACACCTCTTCTTCATGTCCAGAAGCTCAGGTTTATGGTTAGGTGACATGAGATGGGAAGGCGGCAAGGGGATAGACCTGGACTAGACAAGAATTAGGGCAGCTTCTTGAAAATAGGTGGATGACAATTATAAATATTCCAAGCAGAAAGCAAATATTACCCCGTTATTTCTTTGTACTCCTTTATCCCTTTCTCTATCATCTGTCAGTCTTGCAAACTCTGTGACCATCATTTCAGTTTAGGGATTTGGAGCCTTGAGGCCTTCTCTACACAATCATGATCCGGACTGGCTTATTACTAACCAAAAGAGCAGTGAAGAATAAAAATGCTTGTTGGCTTATTAGCAATGTTTATATTGCCAGATGCTGACAGGCAAGCAAATGATGTACTGTCCGTGATTTTTCAGTTAAAGACATTTGAGGAGAGCCATTTCAACAGGTGACAATACACAGCTCGTTACAATGGAAACATCTCCAATAAAGCTGAAGTCCTGGATCACCTCATTTCAGGTGCAAGAATCTTTCTAGGTGCTGTTACATGCTAAATGGTACACTTTTGCAAATCCCACAAACTTCATAAAGCTATAGATCAGGATTTTTAACTCATAACAGCCTGATGAGATGATCAGATCAGACCATAGCCCTGAATACAGAATTTGAAGGTGGTTATTCTTTTAAAAAATGTTTATTTCTTTTCATTAAAAAGTAACCTTCAAACTCTCAGGTCTTCAATAGAGAACCTTTGGGTTCAGGTTTCTCATTTTTACAGCAAAACCTGAAAATGTCTATTGGAAGAGGAATTGCTTTCCCTGAAATAGAGAGGCAAATACATTCTCAAAAAAAATATTTAACTAGAACCCCATTTTCAATTGAAAACCAATTTTGCCAGAGCATTTTGTGCAAGCCTTTGTGAGCTGATCATGGTAATCAACCCCATCCTTGAGTATTTACTGTGAGTTGCCTTACACTGTGCCTAGACCCCACTGGCACCATTCTGAACAATAGTATCAGTAACATATATTTTAGTGCACAGCAGTAATTTTCCTTTGAAACTTTGGAGGGAGAAGAAAACTAAGCTGAAAATTTAGATGCCGGAAAACTTCTTTCTCTAGTCACGACAAAACGACATCTTCTGTAACCTGCTCTCCAGCGTTGCGTCCCGGTTACCTGCAGATACTATTGTAAGACAGAAGGACACACACATGTTTGATTTTTTCCCTTTGGCTGTTGCTTCTGACACATCAAGTCTATTAAAACTGCATTCTTTCTTTCCATTTTGGGCAGGACTAACTGTGCTGCTAGCTCCTGTTTTTTGCCAGTGGTGGATTTGCAAGGCAGTGAGAGACACTGACAGGTTAGCTTCCCTCTCTGTCTTTGCTGAGGTGTGTTGGGCTGTATATGTTGGGTTGCTTCTGTTCTCCTATCACTTTGAAAATGTTTCCTCCTAAAAATATCATTACGTTTCTCCTCAAAAGACAACACCTACAGCTCTGAAGATGTAGGTGTTCCTTGTACTTTGGAAATGTCATGTAGTGAAGCTTTGAAACAGCAAAAGAGGTAGTGAAATCTAGGCAAAAACCTGCAGTGTTTGAATTCAAACTAATCAGAGAAAGCATTGGGACTTAGTGGTTTCTCAAATCATTTGAAACTCTACATCTCTAGTGGGCAGGATTCTGATCTGTGCTGTGCATTTAGGCGACCGTGGAAGAGAAGAAACTCTCCAGTGGATATAGGTCACTGCAGGCCTTTTACGTCTTCAATACCACTTCAGAAGATGTTTTGGCCCCAGAATAGTCACTCTGAGTGCATAAGCTTCCTATACAGTCAATGGAGGGAGGGAGATAGATGCTCAAGGATGATTCTTAATGAGCTGCCTGCGTCTGTTCAGAAACGTCAGGGAGTCTTGCTAGCTCAGAGGAATAGGCAACTGCTCACATCCATGGAGTGAGAAGCTGCTTGGGCCATGCGATGAAGGAACAGCAGGGATATGTTGGCACGGTCACTTTCTCGGTGTTTGAAGTGGAATTCAGTACACCATACAGTCTTTGAAAAGGGGTGGCTGGTTGCAGCACTTCCCAAGGGTGCTGGAGACTTGGCCTGCAGGAAAGGGAACAAACTCCCATGTCCTTACTTGCAGGTGAGTGCCAAACCACAAGCCAGAAACAAGTGGGAATGAGCTTTCCTTCCTGCCAGACACCTCGAGTGGGCCATTGCCCAAGCTGTCTTCTGCAGCATTCCCAGGGAGTGAGCCACATGCCTGGGTCAGCTGTAGCAAAAAACCCTTCAGGCTGGTGTTGGGTGTGTTGAGGGCTTTCACTCAGATGTTCAGAGCAGCCATGAGTTGCTGAGCTAGCACCCCTTGTCAGCTGTCTCCACAAGTCCCCTTGGCCTCTCACCTTCAGCAATTGTAGCGAGAAGGGAGTGTGACCTCGGTGGCCACCGCTACTACAACTCCGCTGTCATCAGCTGTTCACTGACTGATGGGAGTATTTTATGGATGTGTTTCTCCAGCATTTTTGCCAGAAGGACAGAGCGGAGGGTCTCAATCTCCCCAGACAGATTTGCCAGAAGTCATCTGAGAGGCTTCTGGGCATTATTCTGCACTCTAGAAATTTGTGGAATTTGCCATTCAAAGCTCAGTCCACGCATTTTGCTAGTATGAAATCTAAAGAATTCCCTCTTATAGGAAATGACATCTATGGAAAAAATTAAGGCACTAGTTCTAACAACCAGTCACTTAGTCCATGACACAACTGATGAAAAATAGGAACGAATTATACTAGCAACATGTATTTGTTTAACAGATAATCACGTCACTGGTACGTATATATTTGTGTGTAAGTGTGTATGTATACATTTTGAAAATAAACAGTAGGACAGGTAAATAGCATTTTGGAGCACTTATCTGTCTACCTATCCACCTAACAGCCCATCCATCTGTTGCTGTACATCCCAGAAAGTAGGTATGATACATGCTATCTAGATAAATCTTTTGAGATTTACCTGGCCAGAAGTTGTCCACAGTCCAGTTTTCCCATGCTTTCTTCGAAGTCAACAGAGAGAAATAGCCACAAAAGCTGCAGTTCCCAACATTTTCAGATGAATGCCATTGTCCCAAGAGCCTGGGGCTCCTAGCTCAGATCCTGTAGACACCTGCAGTAACATGATATGAAACCCCCGCTGTTTCCGACTGTGGGATTTGTTTGATTTATCTTTGTTGTTTTTTCTGATAAAGCTGAGAACTATTTCTGACAGCTGTGCAAAGAGAAGCAGGCCAGGGGCTCAAAATGGTTTCCCAAGATGAAGATCCTGGACCTACATTTCCAGATGAAAACCTGTGGGGTGGTGGCCGTTCATCAGCCCCTTAACTGTCTATATTGGAGGCACGTGATGCTTTTCTCATCCTATAGCAAAAAACCACCAGGGTGCTGGGTGGCTTTGGCACTGGGAGTGGTGTCTATGGGTGCCTCGGTCCTCCTGCCAGCTCAGACCTCTTCTCTGCATGAGGTCACTTCATAACACATTAGGTCAAAAGTGCTGCCAGGGTGGTGGCTCCTGCTGAAAAGGTAGAGGCCTTCATCCATGCAAAAGCCACCTAACGTGTAGCTGCACAGGGTTGCGGGTAGATGTGTAATGAAGGCACATTTCTGCTGGACCTCTCTCCATGGGGATCTTCTCCCCAGCTGACTCGTTACGTGGCATTGTACGGTGCAGCCCTGTGATGTCAACGAGCGCTTCAAGGGCAGAAGAAAAGGCAGCAATGACATAAGGGGGCACGACTCCAGGGCATGACCTCAGCTGGAGGGTTGCAGGGCTCTGCAGCAGCAGGCCAAAGGCTCCCAGCAAACAGGGCAAGGTCTCAAAACATCCGCTGTGATTTGAAAGCTTGGCCTGACGTGAAGCACAGCTCAAGCCATAATGGTCACCCAT
The DNA here is from genome assembly GCF_900496995.4 of Aquila chrysaetos chrysaetos. Classification (NCBI taxonomy): domain Eukaryota; kingdom Metazoa; phylum Chordata; class Aves; order Accipitriformes; family Accipitridae; genus Aquila; species Aquila chrysaetos. The sequence goes on from NC_044022.1 coordinate 5,383,907, forward strand.
CTCCCAGCATCCACATTAAATGGGTCCTGCTGTGGGACGACTGAGCTTTTGCATCTTTCCAACGCAAATACCACATTATGAAGTGAATGCTTTCTGTTTTATTTTGCTCCAGAAGAAATGTCCCCACCAAAAGATATCAGGTGCTCTCCTAAGAGAACTGACGAGATAACCGTTAGCTCTTCAAGACTGCCTGGATGCTGGGTTTTGCCATCATTCTGATCCTCGTTCACATGACTCAGGTTCATGGTTTGATTAGATGATGGCATATTAATCACAGTATTCTCCAATACCAATAGGTCATGTTTGACACTGCCTACTCCAAACTCCAAGTCATCCCTGAATTTATGTGGTTGCCAACTCATCTATATCTATGGAAAATTAGTAAAGATATGAGCCCCCAGTTCTCCCTGGTGTTCTTGTATAGTGTGCTTCTAGTTGAGCATCCCAGGAGCTTTATGTACATGAGCTTACAGAGACTGAACGGGGACACTGCTCTGCTTGGCTCCCCACGGCTCTCCTGTGCTGTGCAAAGGGGCACAATTACCGAAAGAGCTGTCTCATGTTCAGAGTGATTTTGAGGGACAGGGTAGTGAAACCATTAGACTGTTGGTCACTCCCACTATGCCAGATACCCAGAACAACACCAGCAGTCCCCAAAAGTTTGCAGCTGCTTCTCCTGTAAAGTACTACAGGTTTGAAGCATGATAACATGGTGACCCTGCCAGGGAAACAACAGCAAACATTAAGCAGAATTTCTTGGTCCTGAAGTTTGGCAGTGGGGAAGGGATGTGATATCTGCTACCAGGATTCAATATAATTTCTCCAGTAAAGCCCAGGAGGGTCTAACACAGGTTTGTCCTTTCCTGCATGTGTGGAACGCACTTACCCTCCACATAGCATCACTGCAAGAAAACCACGCAAGAATCTTTTATTAAACGAATGGCGGACAGGACCGCTCCAGAGGGCAAACGAGCACTCTTGAGCCAGGCCACTGTGCTCTGGAAGACTTTTTCAGTGACACAATCTGTCTCCTGGCTGAACAGCCCTTCCCACACCCAGCCCCCGCTGAATCCCTCCAGGCTGCTAGGACTCTGGCTTCAACTGCACCCTCGCGAGGGGATGGGAGCAGCTCTTTGGAGGGGGGATCTGCCTGCGGCTGCATGGACAAGAACAAGGCAACACTTGCGAATACAAAATAAGCTGTCTGAGATTCGGTTGCTCAAATGTAGGTGCTGTGTGAGCTACTCTGGGACATAGTGTTTGGTCTCCAGTTGCTGCTTTGCAATGGAGCAGTCTCTGACAGGACCTATGTTATCTTTGTGAGCCATGTGTGGATGTCTTGGATATCTTAGACATCTAAGATGGCCCTGGGAATTAAGATGTAGGCAGCTAAGCGTCTTCCCTACTGCCTCTGAAATACTTTGGCTGTTATCATGTCCTGTTCTTATAAAGATGTTTATACGTTAGTCCAGCCTACAGTTCTTTGTCCTTCCCACAGCCCAGTAAAAAGCATTCAAATGAAACATGAGTCCCATGAAAACATCCAAGTTGCTCACAGCAACCAGATTGCCATGGGGTGGTAATGCAAAGGCTTGTTTTAAATCAATGACAGCCCTTATATTAGAGCTCTGACAGAACTACTGATTCATAAAATAGGTGCTATTCCATGCAAGGAAGGATCGTAAATCATACTATGAACCTTTTCCAGAGCTGGAAATGCCAACATTAGGTTTTTATATGTTACTATTTTATAATTTATATTACAGTGAAGACTTCCAGTGTCTTGTTGCTCTTAGCGCTGTATAAGCCCAAAGGTTCAATATTGTAAATGGGGCAAATTTTGTTAGAGAAGCAATGTCTTTCATTAGCCCAGTGGAAACGTTGGGAAGAAATGGACAGGCTTTCCTGAACACAAGCCCTTCTTCACACTTCTGTACCAGGTTTGAAATGGCTTTTGGTGCCCCCAAGCTCTTTGCATTTTCCCAGTCACATTGCTTGCCATTGCTCCTTTGGCACTTGAGTACGGACCCAAGTCCGCTCACAAGCTCCAGCTTGCCCCAAGCTCAACCTGTTTGGAGTAAAGCCTGTGTCAGGCACAAATTTGGGGTGAGATGTAGAGTAAGACAAGGAGGAAGCTCAAACTCATGCCACCTCTCAGCATGGACCTAAGAGTACTTGTGCCTGCAACATGGTCCAACCTCAAGAGCACCAAGGGCTGATGGAGTCATTCAGTGCCTGGATTCGGTGAGCACACCGAGGACCAGGGATGGGGATGCACTGCCTGTGAACCACGGTTCAAACCAGGCTCCAGGCTTTGCTTTGGCCAGCAGTCTGCCTGCCAGTGTAGACACATCCAGACGAACTTAATGGTACAATGCAGTACTGACCTCACCCCCCCATGAGATATTTTTTACTTCCATAGCCATCTGGATGACACTTCAGCAATGTTGTACTGTAAATCTGGAAGCACCATGATCATAATTGTCTCGCATCTATTCACAACTGTTATCACTGCCCTGGCAAGCTTGGCTGAAGCTGGTATTAGCTGTTTTCCTACTTGGTAGTAAATTTTAAGTGATAGGCATTATGTCTGGTAGCATTATGTATCTGTTGCGTTTAACCTTCTTGCCTCTTTCCTTTGGACCTTAAACATGCTTTATTATATCAAATAGCAATTAACATTCCTCAGGGGTGAAGGTAGCTACATGGCGTGTTTACTGAGGCGGCCAGCTGTCGCCACTTGGCAAGCAACTTTTATCATAAGCTGGCTGAATTTAACATATATCAGCATTTATCAGCCCAGACTTTGTCAGTTTTATAAACGAAAACCAAGGGACAATAAATCATTTGGTGCCCAGGTGATACTGCATACATCAGAGAGCATATTTACCAGGCCAGGTGTATTCAACCAACAAAAGGCATTTAAGGTTTTGTTATTTGATCTGTATTGAATATAGCCTCGGATGTCTTTTTTGGTGCACAACCCACATCTGAAATCTTTGGTGAGATGTGTGCCGGATGGTCCCGTTTATTTTCTTCTACTGAGCTGGCTTCTGCAGCCTTCACTCCTGCTCAGTAATATGTGAACATTTCTGCTGACTTCTGTTGGAGTGCGTTTGCTCAGTATCCATAGCATTATTAATAAGTTTCCTTACTTGTAGGGGGTGGAGAACAGAGCTGGGAGGAGAAACACACTGACGTGGGACAAGCCTCCATTCTCAGATGACTTAAACATAAAGAATTGCTCTATTCATTTGCAATCATGCTTTACCACAGTCTCAACAGAAGTCCTCTGAATCTTTCATGGTTAACCAGGACCTGTAGACCACATCTATACCAGTAAATCCAATGGGTCAGAGAACAGATACTGGGGGTAAGTACCAGGCTGCTGCTCACATCCATACAACTAAATGCTTTTCCACCCCAGAGCGGGCGGTTCATCTATAGCACCTACTGGGAACAGCTCTGTGCTACTCCTGAACCACGTCCAGGCTAGCTGGCATGGGATAAAACTCTGCCAGGGAGTGTGCTGCACCCTTAAACGGCACAGGTGACTGCAGGACAGGGGCCTGCATTTGGGGATAACTTAGGTCACGCATCACTGCCCTTGCCTTGGGCAAGATGGAAGAGGGGGCATCTTTTGCAGGGAGTGATTTAACACAGCCTGGAAGATGAGGCCGATACACTGTATGGGAAGTCCTCTGGAGCACCGTTTTGACTTCATCGTTGCATCCACAGACCGTAATGCAAATGGAAACCCAACCTCAGAGAGTGTTTACACTTGTATATCAAGGGGGGAATTGGAACATCTGAGGCTCAGGAGCAAACTCTCATCCACCACATCAGTGTGACCTCCAGCAGTAGCCATCAGTGAGGGTCGTTAAGACCATATTTGTACTGCTTAATAAAAAAGGGCCAGGGAATGGTGCCAGGTAAAAGCATGACTCATTGCTGACCCTGCCGTGCGTTAACCTTTCCCTTTGCAGGGAGCTGGGTGGAGAGGTCTATCCATAACAGCAACAGGGAGGGAGGTAACACCTAAACAATGTGCCCAAGCAGGGGTCCAGTGCCCAGGCTCTCCCTAGCCTGCATTTGGCAATTTGTATCATGCTGCTGAGTCAAGATTTACAAGAAGCTGTGGATCATCCCCTCAGAGCTCTTTGCCATGACAGTATCAGCCTTTTTACTTGACCGCAGTGATGAAAACCCTTGTGCTAATGTGCCTGGAGCCACCTGCTCCACAGCATGAGTGCAGGCTGGTTCACTCAAGAGCTGGGAGACATTCCACGCTCTTGCCACAGTTCATCCCAGAAGCAGATTAATATTTCACAGATGGTTTGGTTGATTTTGCCAGTCTCAGAGTGTCCCAATGCAAAGAATGGTGAGCTATGCCCTTGCAGGGACACCAGCTGGCATGTGCAAAAAAGAAGACATAGTAATGTTGTGGGCTGTGCAGTGCATAAATATTCTTGCATCAGGTGGGACTAACCTGAGCACAGAAACCTAGGTTAACTGCAACATAAACAGAGCCACGGCCAGAGTACAGAGTAAAGTATACAACTTCTATTTTTTTAAATACACAAATCTCTTGCAACTTCCTTCTGGTTCCCTTCCCTCAACACAGTTTTGTATCAGATCTTTTATGTCAAGCTTTTCCAATGCCTATCTGTATAAGATGAGATATTCACTGCTCATTTAATTATAAATCTTTAGATTGTACCAGTTCTATGTCTTTTGACAACTGTTTTATTGTCTTGTTCAAAGCAGAAGTTAAAAATGCCAAGGTTGTCTGCTTCCAAATCTTCCCTCCAGGGATGAGCCCAGGACATTTTTAATGACAAGCAGCAGCTTATTGTTCATTCTTATTACAGTGACATGCAAATCCATCGGGAGGTGACAACACAAGGAGACCACTGCTCTCAGAATCTTCCCAGCACATTTGCTGGCAAAGCATGCTCTCCAATGTCAGAGCCATTCCCACCCGTCTCTGAGACTGCAGCACAAAAATAGTGGGGGTGAAGAATGAACAAAGAACAGGAGTTATGAATATGGTGAAGAATAAGAGGTAAGGATGAAGCTTATGTCCATGACACAGAACTCAGCCTGAAGCAACGTATTCACGTATGCTGTGGGATGAGCTAATTGCTGTACACAGGGTTTACAGTTTTCTAGAGACGGGAGTGAACTCAAGGGCTGTCCAGTATATCCATGCCAACGTAGCTACAGCACAAAAATGGTTTTGTGAAAGATCAAAAGACCCAGAGAAAGGGTAGAAGCTTTTGCTTCTTGGCACAGTCTGAAAATCAGCTTACAACAGCTGCATCAGTGAAGAAGAGACCAGATGTCATAGCTACATTTTAAATAAGGACATTTCCGAGTGAGGGAAATGCTACTGGAGCCAAGTGTAAGTCAGGGGGCAAGTAAGGAGCAGGGGTTGTGGGTGGCACTGCTGGCTGAACACAGAAGCATGTAACAGAGATGTCCCCAAAGAAACAGAATGGGAGAGGCTGGAACCTCCTACCTGTGCTGGCCAGAAGGACTCATGGTTAAGACTGCTATTTCCTTACTTTTTTCTTTTCCTGTGGAAAAAAAATCAGAGAATTCATTGACTCTCTTTTCCTTCTTCCCTCCTTTTCAGCTGGAAACAGTGTTACAGGGTGGCAGGACCCTGTAGAGGTCTGGTACCCTGTTTCACTGTTCATGCATCGGAGATGAGCCCTCCACCACCCTCCCACCGCCAGAGTAACCTCCGCCACCCCAATACCAAGTTGCGCTGGTTTATTTTTGCTTGGTCTTTGCAATGCCTTGATATCTCTGTAAATTTCCATCTGTCTTCACAACAGAGAAGCATTCTTGGTTTTGTATCCTCTTCAATAACACGACGAGAAATGACAACTCCCGTGTCAATGTTGCCGTTTCCTAATTTAAACGGGCTAAATACATAGTACTGCCCACCTCTGGAGCCAACTGGTGCTTCACTACTTTGATGTCATTTTCTGTGAGTCACCAGATGGGAAATAATAGAGACTAGATGGGCTCAGAGAGAGAATTAGCTGTTCAAATTACAAACACTGCCATTTCCTGAGCTTAGGTGGCCATCCCTGGCAGCAGAGGTCTTACTGATGGATTGGGCACCTGATTTTTCGGTTCTTGACACAGGCAGAGTTAGTCACCTCAAGACAGCTCTGTGATCATCTCTGGTTTTGCAGATGTATGCTAGGACATCTGGTACTGGAGGAGGAGAGACTGGGAATCTGTCCCCTCACTGACGTATACATAAATTCCCACTGCCATAAACAGGGATCATGCTTTGCGCTATGATCCATTGAATCTCAATTGAGTTGACTGGCTGCAAGTTGTCTCAGGAAAACATACCTAAAGGGACACGGGACTGATGGCTCTTCATGTCACATAAACACTAAACCTACATTCTGCTATGACCGCCAAGGTCGCTGGTGTTGCTGTAAGTGACTTACAACAGGCTAAAGCAGTGGTCCCCAAAGTGAGGTGCGTGCAAGACAAGCCATTGGGATGTGGGAAGATGATATTTTTTGTACCATGAATAAATAAAATAAAATAATTAAAACATATTTTTTGAAGAAGAGTGTTAATTTCATCTTTATTTCATCCTTTTTAATGTCTATTTTTTATGTTTTATAATGTTCATAATATATTAGCACAGCAGCACATGTACATAATTTCTAACTAAATATACATAGATTGGGGGTACGGGCTCAAAAATTTTTTATTGGTAAGGCTGTGGGATCGAAAAGGTTTGGAGACCACTGGGCTAAAAGATGGTGCTGCACAGGGGACATGTCAACCCTGGGGTTTTGACAAGGGCTACAGGGTCACAGCCCGTCCGTGCTGTGAACTGTGACTCTGATTCAGGTCATCCCACTGGAATTTCAGGGAGGGGGAGTTCCTTTTTTTTGTTTGTTTTTAAAGGAGTGCCCAAGTTTCCGAGGAGGAAATTCTGAACACATGAAATAGCAGCTTGAGAGAAGGTAGTGGTCTTCTCCGGTACCTCCAGAGAGATCCCAGCTCCAAGAACCACAGCTCTAGTCAGCCCTTCCCACACTGCACCAGAGATGGCTTTGCTTGTGGCAGAGGCAAGAGACGCAGCAAGTCCAAGATGTGCTCAACCGCTGGGACAGTTCCTGAGGGCTGCTTTGTGGAGAAAGAGGGAAAAGCTCCGGAGCAAACTGGGGAACCTCCTGCAGTGCCTGTACAGTCATGGGGTGCTGCGAGCGTGGAGCTTTGGAAACCCTCGTCTCGGCATGGCACAGACTCTGCAAGGCAAGGAGGGGCAGATCATCCCTTCTTCTGCACGCTGCGTGCCCAAAAGGGGTTACGTGCCATCAGCCGGTTGGCAAAGGTCATCCCACGCAGGGACACAGCCCAGAGCATGCGGCGACAGTACAAAACAAGCCATGGGAAATTAGGATGTGCTGTTTTCTGAAATAAGCAAGCACTTGGAATAAGGGAAACCTTCCTGTTGCTCCCACTAGGTTAGCTGGAGTCCGGAGGGGAAACTTCCACTGGGATCAGCCAAAGCTTTTGTGAATACGTCATAGCGAGTCTTCAGCTGGGTCACTTTTTAGCTCATTTTGGGGGTTTTCGAAAGTCTGCAGCAGTAGAAGGGAAAAATAACCTTGGTCCTAAGTGGGCCCCAAACACCCTTCTAGTTGTCAAAATCCAGTCATATTCAGAAAATAATTTAATATCTCCCCTTTCCCCCAACCTAAATTTGAACTTTTTACAGACATTTCATTTCCAAGTATGTTTGTCTGGACATTGGCCCATTTTTTTTGGCTGAGTTTAAACAGGCTAAACAACTTTGAAACAACAAAAGCAATGAATTTGCAGCATATTAGTTTGGTTTTGATTTAAGGTCTACCATTAAAAAAGTGTTGTCCCACCTTTTCCAGCCTTATTTTCAACCAGCTGCTATAGAAAGCAGCACACTTGTTCATTCTGCTGAAAGTCAAGTGAGGCCAGCGCTAAGCATGTCTGAAAGTCATATGCACCATCCTGAAGTTGTTTTATCTTCGAAAACTTAATGTCAGATTAATATTGATAGTCTCTCTCTCTTGAATCACCATCCGTTTATGGGCATACAGGTGTGCGGTTTCCTTATCCAGAGTCATTATGTGTGCCCATGTTCACACCTTTCTTACTCCAGGATTAATTACTCCAGCTCCCATTATCCCTTAACATCCTTCCAGGTTTTGTCGGTAGTTTACAAGTCTTTAACAGAGCTCTAGATAGCTCTTTAATGTGTCTTCAACAGAGCTTATATGAGATCAGGTACCCGGCCCTGGAGTGTTACTGGTTTTAAGGATAAGTGGGATGGTGGTTCAGCAGCGGTTAGCAGCGCCCAGCTGCAACATCATGCCTTGCCTTAGGGGTACCATTATTTAGGGCTGTCTTTATGGTCATGTTTAACCCCGATTTCAGCGGGATTTAAGTAGTAATGTTTAAGTGCTCCAGAGACCTTTCCTGTGCACACGAAGAAAGGAGTAACTGCTCCTACCAGGTTGCCAGCTGGCCCAGGCAGCTTTTGGTCTTCCCAGAGACTGTTCTAGGTTCATGCAGGGTCAAACCGCAAAATTCAAGAGAAAACAGAACAGAGCAGCCCTCTCTGACCGGCCATTGTCACCGAGACCTTCATGAGCCCTGGAGGGATGCTCCTGTCTCTTCCAGCCCTACTGAGCTGCCTGCCTGACAGCTAACCCTTAACCCTCCCCTGGCCATTTCTGCCCTGCCACAAGAAGTTTGCCTTCTGTATTAGTCCAAGCTCACAGGTTTAACGCATCCTGGTGAAAAAGCACCTGGACCCGAGGGAAAGGGGGCGGTTCTGAACCATCTTGCGTAAAAAGCATTATTACCGGCACCAGCCTCTTCATACCTAAAACCCAGGGACAAATCTTGAGCGATATTGTGAAAAACCTTACAGAAGGAAAAGCGTCGCGTTTCAACTCACGGCACTTCACCTCGGAGGAGCCTCCGGAAGGAGAACGATGGGATATTTTTACAATTTCTTGTCACCTGCCAGCTGCGGCTCGGCTGGGGGACAGAGACCCCCCGTACACCCCCCCCCCCGACGCCCGCATCCCCCGCCCGCCGCCGCCAGAGGGAGCTGCGGCCCCACTGTTGGCGGCGCGGTGCGGGGCCGCCGCCCGACGGGACGGACCGGGCTTGTCGGGGGGGGGAACACCGCGGTCCGTGGACGGGGGGGTTTGTGGTGTTCCACAGCAGTTGAGGGGCTGGGGGAGAGCGACACACACCTGCTGGGGAGGCAGTGGCGACGCTGGGGGGGAAGGGCCCGATCCCGGCAGCCCCGCCGGGTCTCTTTCCTCCGCCGTCTCCACTTCTGTGCTGCCCGGGAACGGGCTGCAACCCCCCCCCCCCCCCACCTCATTTTCCTTTCGGAGCTGTGTGTCACGTCTCTGTCCTGCCCGGGGAGGGGGGTCAGAGCCCCCCTACCCCTGCCTAAGGAGCCCCGAAGGAGGGGGAACGCGTCCGAAACCTTCCCCGAGGGGACAGCCCCTGAGACGGCTGGGGCGGACCGTGCCCAAGCCTGGGCGCTCCCGGGGGGCACAGACCCACCAGTGGTCGGGCCACGCTGCCGTCGAGGCACTGGGGGGGGACACACAGGGGCCGGGGACATCCCCGGGGTTGGGGGAGGGCTCCGGGGGTCAGGGTGGGAGCCGGTCTTCAGCCCCGGTCCTGCCCTGCGCGGCCCCGCGGCCCT